>NW_027132426.1:0-3977 GCF_026122565.2 Emydura macquarii macquarii
CACCGGAAGGGTGACGGGGAAGATGAGAGAGGGTACTACCAAAGAATGGCATACAATTGATTGTATGAGGCAGTGGAACAAGGAGAGCGGGTTCGGTCAATGAACAAAGCAGTACAAGTGGGGTAGAATCCCACTGGAGGTGGGCAGAGGTCGCCCAGCAAGGCGACGCAGGAGGCGTGGCGGACATGCGGTTAGTGACAACAGAGATACAGGCAAACTTTGGGCAACAGGGCTGGTGGTGAATAGATCGCTTGACAAAGTGGTCAAGAGATTAAGAGTAAAGCTTTCACTGAAAGGGGACACTGCCACGCAGTGCCATGGGGGCCGAACAGACAACACATATTTGGGGGCACTTGGGTAAGATTTTTAGCGAGGACCTCTTCCCACACAAAGGCTTCCTCCCAGGCTTGGAGGGGTTTTGGCGGGGGACTTGAACTAGCCACGCAACTGGAACGATTGTCTGTAAAACAAAATAAACATACACGGTTCGGTTCCCCCCGTGCGGAGCGCGGATTACGAACTAACATTGAGCCAGTTGTGATGTGCCTGTAGGGTAGCAGGGGTATTACCCAGCTGAACCAGGTAAGAGTTGGGGTATGTTCCGGAGTGTACACTTTTTTTGGGAATAGGGTTACGGGAGGTAGTGGCGTTAGGCTTAAGAACCCACACATTTTTCCCCCTCCAAAGAAACCCCCTTTTTTCTTTGTTGTTGTTGAGCCCTAACAGACTCATTTCACTTGTGGCTCCAATACAGAGCCATTACAGACATGCCCAACCCATTCTCAGCTGGCCACACCCAAGAGGAATTTTCCTTGCTTACAGCCATGGGTGGATCTTTCCCGCCCTGTAAGGCAGGTAATTTGCATAAAGTTTAACTGCTATCCCTTTCAAGTTTGGGCTAGGTTTTAAAGGGAGGTCCACCATAATGATTAACCACAGCCATTTGGTTACAGGGCCGTTCAAGCTCTTAAAATATTTTTATCCCATCTGAAACCTTTTTAAGGTATCCAAACTGAACCTTTCTAAAACAAAGTAAGTGCATACATTTACATTTGAAAAACTTTGCTTTAGTTTTTAACTACTGCTTCTTCACATCTAAGCTACAGGTGGTGACTCATCCTGAGCTGACTTAATTAATTCACTTTCACACCCTTCAATTGCAGAAGACTGCTTATAAGGGCTTATCAGGGGAGGGTTTTTTCTTTTAGGAGCAGTTTTTCACAGAAATTCTACCCCTATTCTCAGCTGGAGGCTGCTCCAAAGAAATATTTCCCTGAGCCCCAATAGACTCTTTTTGGGTTTCAGTTAAATCCAGGACCAAATTTGACACCACTGGTGTTTCCTCACTTTGTATAAGGTGAGAGGCACACTCTGTCTGCTCTTAGAGGGATGATTGGAGCTAAACTTTCCCTCTGCAGAAAAACTGCTTCTTTTAAATTTCCAATCATTTTAAATTTTCCTTTCATCCCAGCCCACATGGCTGTTCACAAACTAACTTTTGGGGATTGGGGTGGCTTTCCCCATGGGCAGGTTATCGCCCCCAACAGATACAGGCTTAGGAACTTTTTTTTTTTTTTGGTGTGTGCTTTCTGCCTGCTTCACAGACAGTACACAGGGGGTCACCTCCCCCACAGCAGATAAACTGCTGCCTGTAACACTTACAGAATTTGGGATTTCTTCCCCTTTGACAGGGCTTAACTCATACTGGACCCTTGGACTTGTGATATACAGTAGAACAGTTACGTTCGTTTCAAGCAGTACAGGTTTTACAGAAAAAAACAAGGAATACATAATCTTTAATAGGTTATTAGAGAAGACACAAAACTGCAGCAAAAACTGCTTGCAGATCTTTTGCACAACTTAATCCCAACAGTTCCTTTTGCAATTAGGAAGTGTGGAGCTTGGTGCTGCCCTGATCAGAATTTGGTAACAAGGCTGCTGGTGAATTTAGGAACTAGAAATTTAAAATCACATTCTTTAATTGGTACAATACTACAAAAGCATCTAATTTTAGGATTACTTTTACCAAATTCATTGATTTGCAGTACTTCCTGGTTCCTTTTTGCTTAATGCAGTAACTTCAATAGACTAAACACAGTAACAGTAACAAGATACAAAACACAACACAACAATGTTAGTAAACAAGACAAAACATAAAACACAAAACTTGTTGCAACAATAGCTCCATGGTTTTGTCCTTTAGGTGTTTCACTGGTACCAGTTTTTTTCTCTATAGGCCTGAAAGATAAAAAAAACCAAACACTTTTCTACCCCCTTGGGGGGGGGGGGGGGGCAGCAAATTCTTGCTTAGAATTACATTTCTGTACACAAATTACATTTCCTTTTAAGCATTTGGAGGTTGTTAAGTTCCAATGGAAACCTTCTTTTTCCCAGTTAATGATTTAAACTAAATCTCCTATATTTGACTAATTTCAGTTAGGTTTATTTACAGACCATTCCTTTTACCAGAGGTTTCTGAACCTTTACATTGTCCCCCAGCTTCCCAAACTCATTTAAGTGCTTTGTTAATTGCACAGTGGATTTCTAATGTGCTTTTGGCTGGGACAGCCACCAAGCCTGATTTCGAGTTCTACACTAGGCAGGCAGGCTCCTGCATTCTGCTATTGAAATTGACGAATGGGGGATTTTAAGGGCAAACACTCCTGCTTGCACTGCTGAAACTGCTGCTGAAACTAACAAAGTTTCCTTGGGTGTGCACCCCCAATATTCACAACAACAATGACATGCTTACTGTTCTCCCCTTGAATTTCTAAGGTTACCCAAATAGCAAATATCACAAGATCTTTTTCTAGGGGATGAGGCAACAAGCCACCTCCATTGGGAATACAGAAACTTAATAAATAGTATTTATGGGAAAATTATTAACACTGTACCAACCTTAATATAGGTTTTTACTTAGGGAAACAGTATTACCAATGTAACACTTAAGAAAACAGTCTTAATACAATAATTACAGAGACACAGGTATCTTCATTCACACTCACACATGCTGACAGGCATACACAGACAGAGACAAACATTTACAGGGATCTTACAGATGTTAGACCCAAACCATTCTGATCTCTGACCCTTGAATAAAGTGGATCAGAGTTTCCTTTGGCAGCAATTTTTTACTGAATGCCAGCCAGTGATGCCACATAGCATGGCCAAAAGCCTGTCTATATATATATATATTTTTTTTTTTTCTTTCATATTTCTAGCATAGGGACATTTCTTCTTTTCCAATGCCCCCACTCTGTCTTTCAGGGATCCTGTTCATGACGCCATGACCCGACAGGTTAATGATCCCCAAGAGACAATAATGAGTCGGTTGGAAATTAAGGGTTTATTAAAACAACAGGAATATAAAAACTAGATGGGGGGGGGTACGGCTATTACTTGTAGAGCAAGTTTAAAACTGAAACTAAAAGAGAGAGAGGGTTAGCATCGGGGGGGGGGGGGCTGTTGCTTTCAGAGCAAGTTTAAAACTGAAACTAAAAGAGAGAAAGGAGAGAAAGGGTTAACGTCTTACCAGCATCAGAAAGAGCTGCAACATGACACCCAGAAGCTTGCTGAACAGCAGAAACACAGAAAGACGGTTTGTACGATTCGATACGCGCTCGGAGTCAGTCGGGAGCGGGACAGATAGGGACAGGCCAGATGATGAGTCTGGCGGACGGTGAGCTCTCTCAACCGGAGCTTGGGGCGTGCCCCGGTTTTATACTAGGGGCTTCAGGTAGCCAAGGTTGCTCCGGATTGGAGGGGAAATATTTGAACCAGGACAAACCTTTGGCTGGGTGATGAGGCAGCTGCTCTCAGTCACCTGGTCAGTTTCAGGAGGAGCGAGGAAATTGCCTAATAAGGTCACTTTCAGGAGGAGAGAGCTAATGGCCTAATAAGGTCAGGTTGATGTTTTGCTGATGCACCAGGTGGTTAGGTGGGGGCGAGAGGTGGACATATCAGGTACTGTGTTGCAA
>NW_027132427.1:0-4056 GCF_026122565.2 Emydura macquarii macquarii
TGCCGAAAACAATGTAGATGCTTCTACACTTTGAGCTTTTGTTATCAAAGCCAATATGGCAAAAACAACGAGGGTTCCGCGGCACTCTTAGTCTTTAGAGTGCCGCGGAACCCTCGTTGCCGAAAACAATGTAGATGCTTCTACACTTTGAGCTTTTGTTATCAAAGCCAATATGGCAAAAACAACGAGGGTTCCGCGGCACTCTAAAGACTTTAGTCTTTAGAGTGCCGCGGAACCCTCGTTGCCGAAAACAATGTAGATGCTTCTACACTTTGAGCTTTTGTTATCAAAGCCAATATGGCAAAAACAACGAGGGTTCCGCGGCACTTTAGTCTTTAGAGTGCCGCGGAACCCTCGTTGCCGAAAACAATGTAGATGCTTCTACACTTTGAGCTTTTGTTATCAAAGCCAATATGGCAAAAACAACGAGGGTTCCGCGGCACTCTAAAACTTTAGTCTTTAGAGTGCCGCGGAACCCTCGTTGCGGAAAACAATGTAGAAAAGACTTTAGTCTATAGAGTGCCGCGGAACCCTCGTTGCCGAAAACAATGGAGATGCTTCTACACATTGAGCTTTTGTTATCAAAGCCAATATGGCAAAAACAACGAGGGTTCCGCGGCACTCTAAAGACCTTAGTATTTAGAGTGCCGCGGAACCCTCGTTGCCGAAATCAATGTAGATGCTTCTACACTTTGAGCTTTTGTTATCAAAGCCAATATGGCAAAAACAACGAGGGTTCCGAGGCACTCTAAAGACTTAAGTCTTTAGAGTGTCGCGGAACCCTCGTTGCCGAAAAGAATGTATATGCTTCTACACTTTGAGCTTTTTTTATCAAAGCCAATACTGCAAAAACAAAGAGGGTTCTGCGGTACTCTAAAGACATTAGTCTTTAGAGTGCCGCGGAACCCTCGTTGCTGAAAACAATGTAGATGCTTCTAGACTCTGAGCTTTTGTTATCAAAGCCAATATGGCAAAAACAACGAGGGTTCCGCGACACTTTAGTCTTTAGAGTGCCGAGGAACCCACGTTGCCGAGAACAATATAGATGCTTCTACACTTTGAGCTTTTGTTATCAAAGCCAATATGGCAAAAACAACGAGGGTTCCGCGGCACTTTAGTCTTTAGAGTGCCGCAGAACCCTCGTTGCCGAAAACAATGTAGATGCTTCTACACTTTGAGCTTTTGTTATCAAAGCCAATATGGCAAAAACAACGAGGGTTCTGCGGAACTTTAGTCTTTAGAGTGCCGCAGAATACTCGTTGCCTAAAATCATGTAGATGCTTCTACACTTTGAGCTTTTGTTATCTAAGCCAATCTGGCAAAAACAACGAGGGTTCTGCGGCACTCTAAAGACTTTAGTCTATAGAGTGTCGCGGAACCCTCGTTGCCGAAAACAATGTAGATGCTTCTACACTTTGAGATTTTGTTATCAAAGCCAATATGGCAAAAACAACGAGGGTTCCGCGGCACTTTAGTCTTTAGAGTGCCGCGGAACCTCGTTCCCGAAAACAATGTAGATGCTTCTACACTTTGAGCTTTTGTTATCAAAGCCAATATGGCAAAAACAACGAGGGTTCCGCGGCACTCTAAAGACTTTAGTCTTTAGAGTGCCGCGGAACCCTCGTTGCCGAAAATAATGGAGATGCTTCTACACTTTGAGCTTTTGTTATCAAAGCCAATATGGCAAAAACAAAGAGGGTTCGGCGGCACTTTAGTCTTTAGAGTGCCGCGGAACCCTCATTGCCGAAAACAATGTAGATGCTTCTACACTTTGAGCTTTTGTTATCAAAGCCAATATGGCAAAAACAACGAGGGTTCCGCGGCACGTTAGTCTTTAGAGTGCCGCGGAACCCTCGTTGCCGAAAATAATGTAGATGCTTCTACACTTTGAGCTTTTGTTATCAAAGCCAATATGGCAGAAACAACGAGGGTTCCGTGGCACTCTAAAGACTTTAGTCTTTAGAGTGCCGCGGAACCCTCGTTGCCGAAAACAATGTAGATGCTTCTACACTTTGAGCTTTTGTTATCAAAGCCAATATGGCAAAAACAACGAGGGTTCCGCGGCACTCTAAAGACTTTAGTATTTAGAGTGCCGCGGAACCCTCGTTGCCGAAAACAATGTAGATGCTTCTACACTTTGAGCTTTTGTTATCAAAGCCAATGTGGCAAAAACAATGAGGGTTCCGCGGCACTTTAGTCTTTAGAGTGCCGCGGAACCTCGTTGCCGAAAACAATGTAGATGCTTCTACACTTTGAGCTTTTGTTATCAAGCCAATATGGCAAAAACAACGAGGGTTCCGTGGCACTCTAAAGACATTAGTCTATAGAGTGCCGCGGAACCCTCGTTGCCGAAAACAATGTAGATGATTCTACACTTTGAGCTTTTGTTATCAAAGCCAATATGGCAAAAACAACGAGGGTTCTGCGGAACTTTAGTCTTTAGAGTGCCGCGGAACTCTCGTTGCCGAAAACAATGTAGATGCTTCTACACTTTGAGCTTTTGTTATCAAAGCCAATATGGCAAAAACAACGAGGGTTCGGCGGCACTCTAAAGACTTTAGTCTTTAGAGTGCCGCGAAACTCTCGTTGCCGAAAAGAATGGAGATGCTTCTACACTTTGAGCTTTTGTTATCAAAGCCAATATGGCAAAAACAACGAGGGTTCCGCGGCACACTATAGTCTTTAGAGTGCCGCGGAACCCTCGTTGCCGAAAACAATGTAGATGCTTCTACACTTTGAGCTTTTGTTATCAAAGCCAATATGGCAAAAACAACGAGGGTTCCGCGACACTTTAGTCTTTAGAGTGCCGCGGAACCCACGTTGCCGAGAACAATATAGATGCTTCTACACTTTGAGCTTTTGTTATCAAAGCCAATATGGCAAAAACAACGAGGGTTCCGCGGCACTTTAGTCTTTAGAGTGCCGCGGAACCCTCGTTGCCGAAAACAATGGAGATGCTTCTACACTTTGAGCTTTTGTTATCAAAGCCAATATGGCAAAAACAACGAGGGTTCCGCGGCAAAAACAACTCTAAAGACTTTAGTCTTTAGAGTGCCGCGGAACCCTCGTTGCCGAAAACAATGTAGATGCTTCTACACTTTGAGCTTTTGTTATCAAAGCCAATATGGCAAAAACAACGAGGGTTCACTCTAAAGACTTTAGTCTTTAGAGTGCCGCGGAACCCTCGTTGCCGAAAACAATGTAGATGCTTCTACACTTTGAGCTTTTGTTATCAAAGCAAATATGGCAAAAACAACGAGGGTTCCTGGGCACTCTAAAGACTTTAGTCTTTAGAGTGCCGGGGAACCCTCGTTGCCGAAAACAATGTAGATGCTTCTACACTTTGAGCTTTTGTTATCAAAGCCAATATGGCAAAAACAACGAGGGTTCTGCGGCACTTTAGTCTTTAGAGTGCCGCGGAAAGAACAATGTAGATGCTTCTACACTTTGAGCTTTTGTTATCAAAGCCAATATGGCAAAAACAACGAGGGTTCCGCGGCACTTTAGTCTTTAGAGTTCTGCGGAACCCTCGTTGCCGAAAACAAAGTAGATGCTTCTACACTTTGAGCTTTTGTTATCAAAGCCAATATGGCAAAAACAACGAGGGTTCCGCGGCACTCTAAAGACTTTAGTTTTTAGAGTGCCGCGGAACCCTCGTTGCCGAAAACAATGTAGATGCTTCTACACTTTGAGCTTTTGTTATCAAAGCCAATATGGCAAAAACAACGAGGGTTCCGCGGCACTCTAAAGACTTTAGTATTTACAGTGCCGCGGAACCCTCGTTGCCGAAAACAATGTAGATGCTTCTACACTTTGAGCTTTTGTTATCAAAGCCAATATGGCAAAAACAACGAGGGTTCCGCGGCACTTTAGTCTTTAGAGTGCCGCGGAACCTTAGTTGCCAAGAACAATGTAGATGCTTCTACACTTTGAGCTTTTGTTATCAAGCCAATATGGCAAAAACAACGAGGGTTCCGTGGCACTCTAAAGACATTAGTCTATAGAGTGCCGCGGAACCCTCGTTGCCGAAAACAATGTAGATGATTCTACACTTTG
>NW_027132428.1:0-4013 GCF_026122565.2 Emydura macquarii macquarii
GAAACATCTCTGCTGTCTCAGAGCTGGTTGTGTGGCGTTACTGAAGGAACAAGCTATTCCAGCCCATCTGAGTTTCTGGTCCCACTGGGCTCTGAGCTGTTGTAGGTCACAGCTCTGGGCTAGCCTATAAATATAACTATTATTCTGCAAACCACTTGGGACACCCCTTGAGACTCAGCCCTGTCTTGTTTTTAGTCCAGGGTCCTTCCAGAGATGCTGCCATAGTGTGAGATCCAGGGGGATCGTGTTCCCCTGCTGTGGGGTTAGGGTCAGCTGGGACAGGCTGTCAGGGTGGTTTGCTGCAGAGGTGAGAACAGAGCTGAGCTCACAGCCCTGGAGATCGGATTCAGCTATTTAGCCCCAGAACAGGGACATCCTGGGTTGTGACGGTGTTTGAAGCCTGCACTAGAAGTGGGAGAGGTTTTCAGTCCCTGATCCCATCTAGTCAGCACCATCTAGCCACACCTGCCTGAGGAGGGAAGCAAGGAGCGGCCATCTGTGGAGTGGATCCTTGTCTGCCAGGAACTGCAGAGAGACCCAGCAACTCAGGAAATATGGTGAAGGGGCAGGGAAACGGCTGCTGGATAATACAGGGACAGAGTCAGGCAATGACTGAAGAATCCTGACCTGTTAAATGCATCACAAACTGGGCAATGTCCACATAATGCAACACAGTAAATTCGGTGTTTGGATTATAGGTTTGGGTATTAATCTCCTGGGCAAATTTAATAATAGAGCTGTGACTTACAAGGGAACTCTTCAAGACTTTTACTATCATTTAATCAAACATCTAGAGCTGCTCAGGTTTCTTTCCCAGTCAACAAAAAAAAAAAAAAAAAGGGGGGTGGGGGAAGGATCTTTTCATAGAAATTGTTACAAGCAAAACTTTCATTTTTTGTTTTATTGAAAACCAGGTGATTTCAGGCAAAAACTGTTGAGAACTGAAAAAAAAATGCTGAAATTAGGAAAAAATGTTTTCAGTTTTCCAATATCTATACTGAGAGTCCTGTAGCACTTTAAGAGACTAATGAATTTCTGCAGGCATAAGCTTTTGTGGTCTGTAACCCACTTCATCAGATGTAAGGAATAGAAATCAGATAGGAGGTATATATACTGTGGCCGGGTGCGCCTGTTCCGCCCTGTGGATCCTGCGCTTCACCGGCTACGCCAGTGGTGCGGCTGGGAGGGGAGTGAAGGTGAGGGCTTGGTCCGCCACTCTGCTCTGGGCTCGACCCAGGGACCCTGCGAGGAGTGGTCTCACTCTGCTTAGTCCCTGAGACTGACTACCTTCTCTGGGTCGCCTGTCCGTGGCCCCCCGGCTTGTGGCCTGCTCCCTGCTACCAGCGTGAAGGGTTGTTCAGCCTTCCCTGGCTGGAGCCTCTCCGTTTTGGTGTGGTAGTAGCAGCGGATGATTGTCCCAAGCCCTGCAGCTGCAGCTGCAGCAGGGCAGGGCAGCTCCACTCTGCTCTGCTCTGCTTTGCTTTGCTCTGCTTTCTCTCCTCTGGCTGTTAACTCCCTTTTCAGCCTTTCTGGCCTGCCTGAAGTGGAGGCTTTTAACTGCTGGGGCAGCTTCTTTGATAGGCTCCAGGTGGCCTAATTGGCCCAATTGTCTTGAATAAGCCCCAGCTGGGTTACCCAGGAAGAGGGCTTTATGGAGCCTGGGGCTAATATACATGCCTTCCAGAACTCTTCATAGCCATGCGGTCTGGCCCCATCACACATCCCCCCTGCTCAAGCCCCCAGGGTTAGGCAACTTGGGACGTTGCGGATAGTGAACCCGGGACAGGCCATCAGCATTCCCGTGGCGACATCCGCCCTGTGCTGTATGGTGAACCGGAAAGGTTCGGAGGGACAAGAACCACCGGGTCACCCGCGCATTTTTCTCCCTGTTCCGCTGCATCCACTGGAGGGGAGCGTGGTCGGTCACCAGGGTAAGTGGCGTCCCAGCAGGTAGTAGCGGAGTGCCTCCATAGCCCACTTGAGGGCGAGGCACTCCCCTCTACTACTGCATACCTCTGCTCCCTCGGGAGGAGCTTCCTGCTGAGGTACATAATGGGATGTTCCTCGTCACCCACCATCTGCGACAGGACCGCACCCAACCCCCACCTCTGAGGCGTCGGTCTGCAGAATAAATTCCTTTGTAAAGTCGGGAGCGAGGAGTATGGGGTTACTGCAGAGGGCCGTCCGTAAGTCTGCGAAGGCTTCCTCTGCCGCTGCGGTCCATTGTACCATGTCCAGGCCATGGGCCTTGATGAGGTCTGTCAAGGGTTGGCTCTGGAAGCGAAATGGGGGAGAACCATCGGCGGTAGTAACCTACCACCCCTAAAATGCTCGGACCTGCTTCTTTCGGTTGGGCCAGGGCCAAATCTGGATAGCTTCCAGCTTGTTGAGTTGGGGTCTTACTGTGCCCCGCCCTACAATGTATCTGAGGTAACTAGCCTCAGCTAGACCAATGGCACACTTGGTGGGATTTGCGGTGAGGCCAGCCAGCCTCGAAGTGTGCAGTACCCCTTCCACCTTCCTCAGATGTGTCTCCCAATCTGGGGTATGAATGACTATGTCATCCAGATACACAGTGGCATAGTCAGCATGGGGCGTAACAGCTTGTCCATTAGGCGCTGGAAGGTGGCTGGAGCCCCATATAGTCCGAAGGGAAGGACCATATACTGGAACAATCCATCTGGTGTTGAAAACGCCATCTTTTCCTTTGCCTCTGTAGCTAGTGGGATTCGCCAATATCCCTTGGTCAGATCTAGGGTAGTCAGGAATCGGGCCTTGCCCACTCAGTCCACAAGCTCATCTATGGGGTATGCGTCAAACAGAGATACCTCGTTTAGCCGGCGGAAGTCGTTGCAGAACCTCGTAGTGCCGTCTGAAAGCAGGTTACTAGCACAATTGGGCTACACCACTGACCTGAGACTCTTCTATGACCCCCATCTCCAACATATTTTTGACCTAAGCCTTAATATCCTTTCCCTTGGCCTCGGGTACTCGATAGGGTCTCATCGTAACGCTATCCCCAGGGCTGGTGATAATGTGGTGAAAGACCTCCATTGTTCGGCCTGGGCTAGTCGTGAAGACATCTTGATTCCGGGCTACCATCTCCGCTGCCTCGGCCTTTTGGTTTGGCGTTAGGTCGGGGGATATCTTCACTTGTTCAGGTGCTATCACCTCCTGGGTGAAGGTCATACATGCTTCTCGGGCCTTCCATGGTTTTAGTGGTAGATCTGCTCTTGCTTCTGGAGCCCCAGTTACCATACTTTATAGTTGGTCTCTCCCACGGGCTCGACCACTTCATAGGGTCCCTGCCACTGGGCCAACAGTTTGCTCTCGGCAGTAGGTATGAGGATCATCACCTGGTCTCCTGGCTGAAATCGTCGAACCGTGGTGTGGCGATTATAGTGGACCTGTTGGGCCCCCTGGGATTTCTCTAAATGTTCCCGCACAATGAGGGTGACTCGGGCTATCCGGTCACTCATCTGGAGTATATGATAAATAACATTCCTTCCCAGGCTGGGCTCCTCCTCACAGGTTTCTCTGGCTATGACCAAGATGCCCCGGGGTGGCGCCTGTACAGTAGTTCAAAGGGGGAGCAACCCCGTGGAGGCATCCGTGGAGGCATCCCAGTCCTTGCCATCACTACCTTCTTAATCATGGCCTTGAGGGTCCTATTAAACCTCTCCACCAGGCTGTTCGTCTGGGGGTGATAGACAGAGGTCCGTAGGGCCCACACCCGTAGGACAGTGAACAAGTCCTTCATTAGTTTTGACATAAACAGGGTCCCTTGATCCTGTTAGTATCTCCTTGGGTAGCCCCACCCGGGCAAAAATCTTCACCAACTCCGTTGCGATCGCTTTAGAAGTGGTATTCTGCAAGGGAACGGCTTCTGGGTACCTGATAGCGTAATCGAGGACAACGAGTATGTGTTGGTGTCCCCTGGCTGTTTTCTCCAAGGGACCCACTAGGTCCGTAGCAATATGCTCGAATCATAGAATCACAGAATCATAGAATAT